>NC_043969.1:5490080-5530080 GCF_902148855.1 Sphaeramia orbicularis | reverse complement strand
ATATATATATATATATATACACACACGTATATGTGTGTGTGTGTATAGATAGATGTGTGTATATATGTATATAAAATGTGTATATTGTATACATTTCAATTCAGTATGTTTCTTCATTATGTCTACATCCAGATATTAATAGGTAATTTGCAGGTAATTTGTATAGTAATCTTTTTACCTCAGTTTTAATACATTTTTAAATACTTCAAATGTGTTACATGTAATTTATCTCAACTTTTATATATTTTGTGGTTGTTTTCCATTTTTACATGACTTTATTTACAGCCCTTTGAGATATGCTTTGTATAATATAGCTAATGCTATAAAAATCTTTGACTTTGATTTTTTTCAAAGAGGAATCTCTGGTAGTTGAAGCCATGAAGACTTTTGCTGAGCTCACCGATCAGGCAAGGTCAGTTTTGAGCAGTTCAGAGGTGGACTTTTGATGTCAATTAAAGGGAAGACTAGAAATTTGTCTTTACTTACTCTACCAGTGGCTGCATCTGAAATGTTTCCCTCTTTAGGACAGCTCTAGAGAACCGAGACTGGGACTGTCTGGCACAGCTAATGGACAAAAACTTCGAGCTGCGGAGGTAATTGTTCTTTCTGATTTGAGTTGTTTGTTGCTTAGTTTCAGTTTACGACTAAAGGAAAAACTCTCCAACACATAGATCTGTCTACACTGACGACTGTCTGGGTCCAGGAAATCTTAAGATGGCTCAGCTGGCGAGACAGGTTAGTGATCAGCCAGTGTTTATTCAGATTCTTTATTTGTTATTTAAACATTTCTATTATAGATGTAATGCAAAAATGAAATGACGATGCATTGGTTTAAAAAAAACACACAGATAAAACACTTGTGGACAGAATAAAATAGTCAGTATAAAAATATATATATACATATATATATCCATAAATAAATAATGCACATAATAAAATCAATAATATTGTTTCTCTATTTCCATCTGTGTGTACATGCAAGAGTGTTTTTCTGTTTCACCACTCACAGTGTTGTCTCTCATGTCTTACAGTTTGGTTCAGCTGTGAAGTTACCAGGCAGTGGAGGAGCTGTAGTGGGTCTGTGTCAGGATCAGGCGAAACTGGTAAGATGTGGATGTGACCACTGTCATTTCAGAGGCAGTGGATTTAAAGCAGGACTGTTGTCATGTGTTTCCTAACATCACTGGGCCATTCTGCTGAATTAGTACAAACTACTGTCTTACAACCAAAGAGCACAAAAATATTTAATGGTTAGGTGTTTGATATTTAGTAAAATTTTGTAGTGAAGCTCCATCTGGAGCTACAAAGCTAGCTAAAGCTAAAGCTGGGAGCTACCCTCCCAGCTTTAGCTACAGTGACTGCACAACTTTCTTTCCCTCAAAGACCCAAACATCTACCACTGACCAAAAGCATCTGTTGCCCTAAAATGTTGAAAAACTGTTGATCCATTAATCCTATCAGTACATTACATTACATACAGTAGATAATTGAGGAGGCTAGGGCTCGTTTCTGCACTAGTTCGTTAAATCGTTAAACCCAGTGCAACACAAAATGCGTCTATTTAACGCATTTTGTGCTATCCCGTTTCTGGGCTCGCTCTTTGTTCGTTAACAACTAGCACAACGCAAAATGCGTTCGTTCGTTAGTTCGTTAACCCCAACACAACACAAAATGCGCTATCCTGTTTCTGGGCTAGTTGGTTAAAAGTGAGCGCTCGCCCAGCTCCTCACTAAAGGGCTGATTTTAACGTGGACCTCAGAGGTCTGCATTAGAAGGAGGATGTATTCTTGTAGCTTCATTTCACTTCATTTCTGTCATGTATTTCCTTTGAAATATTATTTACATATATAAAAGAAGATTTTTGACACAAGTTTGACAATATCATTAATGATATCAGATTTTTTCCATGGACATTTTGCACTGATAAAACGAATTTACCAAGTGAGGACTGATCCACTCACTGCATTTTATTTTCTATGGATTTATGGATAACTAGAAAAGCACTCGGAGAATGCAGACCTCCACCAAGCCAGATCAGTGCGCCCCCCCCCTAATCACCACCAAAATTTAATCATTTGTTCCCTGTGCCAGTATCAACATTTCCTGAAATTTTGATCCAAATCCGTCCATAACTTTTTGAGTTATCTTGCACACGGACAGACAGACAGACAGACAGACAGACAAACCAATGCCGGCAAAAACATAACCTCCTTGGCGGAGGTAAATATAGATTAGTTCAGGACAAAGTGTGTGTGGCTTTTAGAGATAAATGAATGAATGAATGAATGAAAACCGTGTGGGACCAGAGCCAGTGAACTGGTGACACACACACCAGCGGGTGTGTGTGTCTGTGCGCGCGCCTAATGAGATATGAGTGCGTGGATCAGAGGAATGGAATACAGTTCAGTTTTTCTACACAATCTGTTTGTCCTGTTGTTCGGCGTGGTTACAACCAACAGTGACCATTTAGAGTTCTGTTAATAAAGTCACCAGTGTGGAATAACTGGGCTCATCCTTAGACGTCCAGCCAGACGCACGATATATATGCGTAAATAATTTGGTTCAGGTCAGAGTGTGGGGGTGGGGGGCGGCAGCATGCAGACCGCTGAGGGGGTCCATCTATAGTCAGATGAGGTGAGGAGGTCCATCCAGACAGGTGAGGGTAAGGGAGGAGGTCACAGATCTGGGCTCACAGATATCCTCTAATACTTTTTCATTCTACCCATAATGCTGTCAGATCAGATGACTGGAAACAGTGGGAGAGGAGGCGTTCATTCTGGGTTAAATAGTGAACGCACCTGTTTAGCGCACCCTTCAATTCAAATAGTGAGCGAACGATGGCTTAGTGAACGCAATGAGCGCAAAAACGGAATTTGGGTTTGTTAAGCCTCTGCGTTTGCCGACCCATTGTTTGCTCTCTATTTGCACTGAGGGGCACGCAAACAGCTGCGTTCACTATTTAACCCAGAAATGTACCCCTGGATCTGAATCGACGGAAACACCAAGACACGACAGGAAAACTGGGTCCAGCTGTGATCACACACTAAAAAGGTCAGCCTGGTTCTTACTGTGGCCTGGTTCCACTCCACCGGTCCCCAGTCAGACCTTGCCTGTTAACATCCCCTTCCGGTCCCTCCCCCTCACCGTAACGAGGTGACAGATAATTCTGCACAGACTCCAATCAGATGGACCGGAGTTCACCAGATCCAGACACAGAACGGCAGTGGATAGCAATAACCCATCATGTTTAGTCCTGTGTAAAAGTTTTATGCTGCCTTCACATGCTAATGGGAGTAGTAATATCCACAAACCGTCATGTCAAGTCCTGTGTAAAAGTGCTGCCTTGACAGACTGTTGTGCGCAGACTCAGATCACACGGACTGCAGTTCATCGGATTCAGACACAGGATGCCAGTGAGTTGCAATAAACCATCATGTTCAGTCCTGTTTAAAAGCCAATGGTCCACGTCAATGTCAATACAAATCAAAATGAGGGCCATTATATTTCTTCCTAATCTGTGTGTTACACCAGTAAACTTAGTCAAGTCATCAGGTAATGTGAATGCGATGAAGTCATACAGTAATGATGAAAAGCCCTTTCAAAGAAATATATAGGGTAACTATGAATGCATTCTTTCCTGTTACTTTTGATTTCAATACAAAACAAAATGAAGGCCATTCCATTTTTTCCCCCAGTCTGTGTGTTACACCAGCAAACTTAGCTCAGCTCCCCATTTTATCAACTCTACTGCCTCTAGAACCACAGGTGGACCGGCTAGTTCATACTTTATAGTTACATGCAACCTTAAACTGAGGAAATGTTGAAGAGATCCAAAGTATTTAAACGACAGTACTGTACAAAAGTCAACATTAGGTTTGGTGGTATAGTAAAGTTCTAATGACCACACATATGCATTTCTCAGTCTCTGTATTAAGATTAAATATGGATACATGCAAAGTATGTACAGTAGGAAAAACAAAAGTTTCATGGAAAAAACAGCTTCTGTAAACCAAAGTGGTAGTATTTAGTGTGACCTCCCTTTGCACTTAACATGTCTTTAACCCTTTTGTTCAGACAGTGAGATTTATTGCATTAATTTTGCACATCAGATGTTTGGTTGTTTTTTTTTTGATCAATGTATTTTTATTCATATTCAGTTTTTCAAACATACAGAAAGTAAGACAAACACTGAGACATATAACAGAGGTATAAGATGCCACAAAAAATAAATTAATTAATAAAAATTAAAATTAAAAATTTTTTTTTAAACGGTTCCACTATGTAATTACCCAAACACTTTGTACACAGCACACATTAACCAGAGTCAAGGTGCATTGTCAGCTGTTCTACATAAGAAATAAAAGGTTGCCATACCACATTAAACTTCCCCATTGATCCATTCAATGTGTATCTAATCTTTTCTATTTTAAGGAAAAACATGACATCACATATTCATCTGCCAAAGGAAGGGGGTTTGTCATTCTCCCAATTTAAAAGAATGAGTTCCCATGCTAAAAGGAAGGAGTAGGCGATACTATTTAATTGTGGCTTTTATAGAGGGAGATCCTCTAACGGTATGCCAAAAAGTCCAATAAAAGGGCAGGGGTCAGTGGTCAGACCTGAAATTGCTGATTATGCTTCAAATATTGAAGACCAGAATGCAGTAAGACTTGAACATGACCAAAAAGTGTGAAAGAGAGTTGCAGGTGCTTGTCTACATCTGTCACAAATAGGATTAACTCCTGAGTAAATTTTGGATAACTTAACTTTAGACATGTTAAGTCGGTGTACAATTTTAAATGGAATAAGACTATGCCTTGCACAAATAGAAGTTGAGTGGATTCTTTGAAGTATTCTTAACCACTGATCATCAGTAATATTTGTGCCCATATCCTTCTCCCAGTTTTCTTTTATTATTGTCAAAGAGTAACATTCCATGTCAAATATATTTGTGTACAGTTTTGATATGCCATCCATCCATTTCCTTCCGCTTATCCGGGGCCGGGTCGCGGGGGTAACAGTCTTACCAGGGATGCCCAGACTTCCCTCTCCCCAGACACCTCCTCCAGCTCTTCCGGGGGGACCCCGAGGTGTTCCCAGGCCAGCCGAGAGACATAGTCTCTCCAACGTGTCCTGGGTCTTCCCCGAGGTCTCCTCCCGGTGGGACATGCCCGGAACACCTCCCCAGGGAGGCGTCCAGGAGGCATCCGAAACAGATGCCCGAGCCACCTCAGCTGGCCCCTCTCGACGCGGAGGAGCAGCGGCTCTACTCCGAGCTCCTCCCTGGTGACTGAGCTCCTCACCCTATCCCTAAGGGTGCGCCCAGCCACCCTGCGGAGGAAACTCATTTCGACCGCTTGTATCCGGGATCTTGTCCTTTCGGTCATGACCCAAAGCTCATGACCATAGGTGAGGGTAGGAACGTAGATTGACCGGTAAATCGAGAGCTTCGCCTCTCGGCTCAGCTCCTTCTTCACCACAACCGACCGATACAGCGACTGCATCACTGCAGACGCTGCACCGATCCGTCTGTCAATCTCACGCTCCATCCTTCCCTCACTCGTGAACAAGACCCCAAGATACTTAAACTCCTCCACTTGGGGCAAAGACTCCCCACCGACCCGGAGAGGGCAGACCACCTTTTTCCGGTCGAGAACCATGGCCTCGGATTTGGAGGTGCTGATCCTCATCCCGCTCGCTTCACACTCGGCTGCAAACCGCCCCAGGGCACACTGAAGGTCCAGGTTCGATGAGGCCAACAGGACAACGTCGTCTGCAAAAAGCAGAGATGAAATCCTGTGGTCCCCAAACTGGACCCCCTCCGGCCCCTGGCTGCGCCTAGAAATTCTGTCCATAAAAATTATGAACAGAACCGGTGACAAAGGGCAGCCCTGCCGGAGACCAACATGCACCTGGAACAGGTCTGACTTACTGCCGGCAATGCGAACCAGACTCCTGCTTCGGTCATACAAGGACCGGACTGCCCTTAGCAAAGGGCCCCGAACCCCATACTCCCGAAGCACCCCCCACAGGATACCACGAGGGACACGGTCGAACGCCTTCTCCAGATCCACAAAACACATGTGGACTGGTTGGGCGAACTCCCATGAACCCTCGAGCACCCGATGGAGAGTATAGAGCTGGTCCAGCGTTCCGCGACCGGGACGAAAACCGCATTGTTCCTCCTGGATCCGAGGTTCGACTATCGGTCGGATCCTCCTCTCCAGTACCTTGGAATAGACTTTCCCCGGGAGGCTGAGGAGTGTGATCCCCCTATAGTTGGAGCACATCCTCCGGTCCCCCTTCTTAAAAAGGGGAACCACCACCCCGGTCTGCCAATCCAGAGGTACTGTCCCCGACTGCCACGCGATGTTACAGAGACGTGTCAGCCAAGACAGTCCCTGCACATCCAGAGACTTAAGGTACTCAGGGTGAATCTCATCCACCCCCGGTGCCCTGCCACCGAGGAGCTTGCCAACCACCTCGGTGACTTCAGCTTGGGTAATGAATGAGTCCACCTCTGAGACCTCAGCCTCTGCTTCCTCCATGGAAGACGTGACAGTGGGATTGAGGAGATCCTCGAAGTATTCCTTCCACCGTCCGACAACATCCCCAGTCGAGGTCAGCAGCTCCCCACTTCCACTGTAAACAGTGTTGGTGGCGCACTGCTTTCCCCTTCCGAGGCGCCGGATGGTTTGCCAGAAATTCCTCGAGGCCGACCGATAGTCCTCCTCCATGGCCTCCCCAAACTCCACCCAGACCCGAGTTTTTGCCTCCACAACTGCTCGGGCTGCAGCTCGCTTGGCCTTCCGGTACTCATCAGCTGCCTCGGGAGTCCCACGGGCCAACAAGGCTCGATAAGACTCCTTCTTCAGCTTGACAGCATCCCTTACTTCCGGGGTCCACCACCGGGTTCGGGGATTGCCGCCACGACAGGCACCGGAGACCCTGCGACCACAGCTCCGAGCAGCCGCTTCAACAATGGAGGTGGAGAACATAGTCCACTCGGACTCAATGTCCCCAGCCTCCCCCGGGATCTGGGAGAAGCTCTCCCGGAGGTGGGAGTTGAAGACCGCACTGACATCGGGCTCTGCCAGACGTTCCCAACAGACCCTCACAACACGTTTGGGCCTGCCGAGTCGGTCCGGTTTCCTCCTTCGCCAGCGGATCCAACTCACCACCAGGTGGTGATCAGTTGACAGCTCCGCCCCTCTCTTCACCCGAGTGTCCAAAACACGCGGTCGGAGGTCTGATGATACGACAACGAAGTCGATCATTGACCTCCGGCCTAGGGTGTCCTGGTGCCAAGTGCACTTATGGACATCCCTGTGTTCGAACATGGTGTTTGTTATGGACAAACTGTGACTAGCACAGAAGTCCAATAACAAAACACCGCTCGGGTTCAGATCAGGGAGGCCGTTCCTCCCCATCACCCCCCTCCAGGTCTCACTGTCGTTGCCCACGTGGGCATTGAAGTCACCCAGGAGAACAATGGAGTCCCCAGTCGGAGCACCATCCAGCACCCCTCCCAGGGACTCCAAGAAGGTTGGGTACTCTGCACTGCTGTTCGGCCCGTAGGCCGAGACAACAGTGAGGCACCTGTCCCCGACCCGAAGGCGCAGGGACGCGACCCTCTCGTTCACCGGGGTGAACTCCAACACATGACGACTGAGCTGAGGGGCTATGAGCAAGCCCACACCAGCCCGCCGCCTCTCACCGCGGGCAACGCCAGAGAAATGGAGAGTCCAGCCCCTCTCGAGGGGTTGGGTTCCAGAGCCCAAGCTATGTGTGGAGGTGAGCCCGACTATATCTAGTCAGTATCTCTCAACCCCCCTCACAAGCTCCGGCTCCTTCCCTCCCAGCGAGGTGACATTCCATGTCCCAAGAGCTAGACTCTGCGTCCGGGGATCGGGTTGTCGGGCTCCCTGCCGTCGACTGCCACCCAATCCACACTGCACCCGGCCCCTACGATTCCCTCGGTGGGTGGTGAGTCCACCGGAGGGCGGGCCCACGTCGCTCCTTCGGGCTGGGCCCGGCCGGACCCCGTGGGCATAGGCCCGGCCACCAGGCGCTCGCATTCGAGCCCCAACCCCGGGCCTGGCTCCAGGGTGGGGCCCCGGCTGCGCCGTACCGGGCGACGTCACGTTCTTCTGCTGTTTATTTTTCATAGGGGCTTCCGAACTGCTCTTAGTCTGGCCCGTCACCCAGGACCTGTTTGCCTTGGGAGACCCTACCAGGGGCATAAAGCCCCCGACAACATAGCTCCTGGGATCATTCGGGCACTCAAACTCCCCCACCACGATAAGGTGGCAGTTTAAGGGGGAGAGTTTTGATATGGTTCCCCTGATCTCAGGCTGAATTTTTTTTTTTTTTTTTTTTTTTTTTTTTTCAATCCAAGAAATTCAGCCTGAGATCAGGGGAACCAGATCAGGAGTTTTGATATGGTTCCCCTGATCTCAGGCTGAATTTCTTGGATTGAATCAAGAGATGATGTCTGAGGTAGAGAAGGAAACTGATTAAAGTGATTCTGTACAAAATGTCTGACTTGTAGGTATCTGAAAACATTTCAAGCTGGTAGAGCAAACTCCTGTCTAACCTGATCAAATGACATAAAGACGTCATCCTTATACGACATACTTATATTTAACACTCCATTTTTAAGCCACTGTGTGAATGCATTACTATCTAAGAGAGAGGCTTGGAATAGACAGTTGGCCGTGACAGGAGTTTGAATGGACATGGAAGCTAATCCATAGTGTTTACGAAACTGAGACCAGATCCTTAGGGAGTGGAGAACTACCGGATTTTGGCAAGTCTGGGGTGAATGTAATGAAATAGAAGAACACAAAAGAGCTGAAAGTGAGATTGGGCTGCAGGAACTAGATTCAATTTGTAGCCAGCCTGGTAGATCTATGGAGGATGTTGTGTCCTAACGCCAATATAATAAACATTTGATATCAGCAGCCCAATAATAGATCTGAAAATTTGGAGGAGCCATTCCACTATATATTTTAGGTCTTTGTAAAAACAGCTTCCTGATCCTAGGCATTTTATTATTCCAAATAAAAGTTGAAATAACACCATCAACTTTTCGTAAAGAAAAGGCCCTTGTCCACCAAAAGCCCAGGAACTTTATTACCAGGAACTTATTTACCAAGAACTTATTTGAATAAAAGAATTCCTGATAATTGTGTTTCCATCGCACCCCAAAGTTCAGGGTAATTTATTCAAATCAGGTTGATGGTGTATGGGGGAGCAGTAAAAGAAACTGCAGTACAGTTCATGTACATTCACAAACGAAGCTCTAGTTCAATAAAATGACAGTACTTTAAGTGGACGGCTTGGGTTTAAGTTTAATTGGTTATTGAATCACTTAATCCATCTGGAATACATTTTAAATGAAGTTAACCATCATTACATAGCCTTAATTTCTATTTAAAAATGGTAGAACATGAATTTTCAACTTCTCATTCCTTAAACTAAATCACATCTAACTCTAAGTGTGATGGATGGTTCTGTTTCATTTCTATTGTTTTACAGATATAGTCCTGGTTCAACCCTAAAGTCATACAGATTTACTCAAATGCCTGCATTTAATTCGAATGCATATTACTTATAAAAGTACTTATACTCTACTTATATTTTGATGCCTTGTAAATGATCAAACAATATTAGGTTAGAATTTATTTTTTTTTATTAAAAATTTAAACAAAACAAAAGGTGCAAAAAACAAGGTGGCTTGAGATGAAAAGGAAAATAAACATGTGAAAGGTTCAGGCTTCTGGACCAGCTGGTCCAGGACAGCAAGTCTCAAACTCCATGGTCCTGCTCTCTCTTTTGCTTTCCTACATGAAAAGTAATAAAAATGCATAAATGAATAACAGAACACATGACAGATTCTTACCAGTGTGATGTGACATGTGAAATGTCTTACCTGGGCCATTGTAAACAGCAGTAGATGATGGACCAGGGCACAAATGAGCTGCAGCTTCGGAAAAAGAGGCGAGTCTGTCCAGTCCATTTTGGGTGGAAATCAGAATACATAAAGAATAAATCAGTGTTCCGCTCACGGCAACAACACGAATACATCTAGTTCTCTGATTTAAGTTTAGCATCCGACTGTTGACCAGTTAGTATTAGGTTAACTGGACTTTTGGCTAAACAGCTGATGTGCCGCTGACTACTGTTACAGCATGGAACCAACTAAACAGTGAATACTTCTGTGATATACATACCGTTGGTTTGTTCAGCAGTCGGATTCATTGCTACCATTGTGGTCCTTTAGTGTGTATTCACACCTGAAAAGTCCTTTGGTCCGCTTATTTGATTCAGATCAAATGCAGACTTTATTTTTTTCATTTGGGTCGGATTGCATTCACATTGCACTTTTTGCTAGTGGACCAAAATACGTGAACAGAAGCATGCATGTGACGAACTGTGCAGGCATTGGACAGAAAAGCCGGGGGTGAGTCAGAGACAGCCGGGGTTGATAAAAATAGACGTGGTGGTCCTACTTACAGTTA
Organism: Sphaeramia orbicularis; assembly: GCF_902148855.1. Taxonomy (NCBI): domain Eukaryota; kingdom Metazoa; phylum Chordata; class Actinopteri; order Kurtiformes; family Apogonidae; genus Sphaeramia; species Sphaeramia orbicularis. Next base: position 5,519,557 of record NC_043969.1, on the reverse strand, counting down.
TCATTTTTGGAATATTTATTGTATTTTTACTAGTACTGGGCAGCAAATACATTTTTTTTATCGTGATTAATCGCGTGGATTTCTGTCATTAATCGCGATTAATCACATAGTTATATGGGGGGGGGGTTGCCGGCATCAACAGCGTGTATTTCCTTTCAGTGATATTTCAGACTGGAAGTACTCCGGTGATAAAAATAATTCCACATTGCAGTGCTTCCAAACAACTTTGTCCTTCTCAACCCCACCACCTGAAGACATTTAAAATGAAAATGTCCATGGAACAGACCACTACTTTTCTCCATGTTTATGTCCCCACCAGTTTATTTCCAGTTGTGAGTGATTGACAGGAGTCTTAAGCCCACTAATAAGTACTAATACTAATAAGCTCAATAATATGTGATGTTCAGTTGTTCAAACAAAGCACAGGGGGCCCTCTAGTGGTGGGAATAAGTGTCACTAACGTATCTTTTGTCCTTGCGGTGTTCCCGTAGCCAGTTCGGACATAAGAAGGAACTAACAGACATGTTTCTTTCACTCTGTTTGTATGGCCCGACAAACGTTTGCCTGTGAGTATTTTATGTTCAGTTGTTGTAAGAATGAATAGTATAAATATCTCTGATGTGAACTTTTGTTGCTGGATAAAAAGACGTAAATCTTAAGTTAATCTGTTAATGCTAATCGTTAGCGTGTCTATGGATTTTCCCATTCAAGTTAGCATCGAGCTAGCTGTCTTTTTCACATTCATTTAAATGTATAATGCCATGTAAATGTACTAAGGCAGTGAACAGAACTCAGACATATTTTGTATGTATGTTGCAGTTTTACAGTGAGTCTACAGTAAATGATTTGGACAGAAGTTTTTGGCGTCCAGCTTTTCTTGGTAAACCTGTTGTCTATCTGCCGAGCTAATCGCTACACGCACACAAGCAGGGGCAGAATAATAGGAGTGTACTGTCCTCGCTAAGACGTCTGTACTTAGTCTGAGCTAGACAGTGAGCTAAACTCTGAATTGATGATGCAAGATATGTCCTCTTTGAAGTTTGCATCTTAAATGTACATACTTGACATAATGCAGATTGACAGAGTGAAACTATAAAATAAAGACAAAATAAATCAATTAGTTATGTATATTAATGATATGCATATTCACGGAGAATGCATAGATGTGATTACTATAAACTTAAATTGACTGCTAATACAACAATCACATTGTAAATAAGTAAAGGTTAGTTCAAAGGCTGGCATATTATACCTAATATGCCACGCTTGGTGTGTGTTGAGCACCAAAATAAAAGCATGAGTTTCAAAATAACAGTCCGTATGTATAAATGAACTAAGACTTGCTTGAAAGGCAGAACGGCATTAACGGGAGTTAAAGAAAATTGTCACCGTTATTTAATGAATGTGTTAACGCGGTAATAACGCATTAACTTGCCCAGCCCTAATTTTTACAGACACAAATTTATGAAAATAATGTTAACACTCAAGAAAAGCTCATTCGGAGCCAGTTTCATAATGCAGGCATCTGATCAAATGTCAATGGCACATTCAGTTTCCTCATTGCTCCACGTCTGTCCACGGCTCATGGCGGCTGCTATTAGCTCTGACCACCCAAAAAACCTCAGCTGCTTCCAGCGGCTACGGTGGCTCGTCAAGCACAAAAAGGCACAAGATTCTTTGGTTCGGTTCAAGGTTGGTTATATTCACACCAGAAATTCACCGGCCCAGAGTCCGTTTGGAAGCAGACCGCTTGTTTGGTACGAATCAGAGTTCGCATGTTTGTATTCACACCTTAAAAAAAAGTCCTGACTTTCTGGGGAAATGAACTCTGGACGACCAAACGCAGTAGGTGTGAATACACCCTAAGTTTCTTTTAATCCTGCATAAATTTCTTCGGCTTTTCTCGTATTTCTTTAGGCTTGTGCCATATATGTATTTGGTTCCAACAGCTTTTACTCAAACTTCAGTCATTTTGTGTCGGCGATTCAAAGTCCATCTGAATTTCCTCCTCTGCAAAAACGCTCAAAAGAGCCTGGACCTCATCGTCCATCCACTTGTTGTAGCTTCTATTTTGGTCAGTTTTCCGAATTATCAAAATACAAAGCTTGTGAAAATTAAATGAATGAATTAAATTGTGCGGGTGAAGGGAATGCGGAAACGCTGTGAGTGCAGTCCACCACTCAGTGTTCTCCAGCACACAGCCCTGCCCCTAAGAGTTCCTGGTAATCTTAAAACTACTACCTCCTCACCAGGAACTTCTTCAGGGAAAGTTCAAGGCCAGGGGAAAGTTATTTACCTGGGTAATTTTCAGTGCAGATGCACTGGGGTTTTTGAAAGTTCAGGGTAATGCTCAAAGTTCCCTCAAAAGTTCCTGCGGTGGAAAAGGGCCTAATGTTTTGGTAAGAAAACATGGAATATACTGAAATAAAAATAAGAACTTAGGAAGGATGTTCATTTTAACTACACTAATTCATCCAGCTAATGATAAAGGCAATGTGGACCATTGGGCAAGATCCTTTTGGGTACGCTCGAGAAGTGGAGTGAAATTGGCTTTCACAAGCTGAGAATGGGACTTTGTAACAGATACACCAAGATAATTTAGTCTATTATTGGTCACTTCAAATGGTAAAGAATCAAATGAGATCTGACTGGCAGCCATATTAATAGGTAGGAGCTCGCTCTTGTCAAGGTTGAGTTTATATCCAGAAAAACTACCAAAAACTTTGAGGGTAGAAAGAATATGTGAAATAGACGTGAGAGGATCAGCTATATAAAGAAGGACGTCGTCTGCATATAAAGAAATGGTGTGCTCCTTACCTGATCTGAAGATCCCCTTAATATCAGTGCGATACCTATTAGTGGCTGCAAGGGGTTCCATTACCAGTGCAAAAAGCAATGGAGATAAGGGGCAATAGGGCATTAGTGACTTCAGATTTTTTCAGATCGTCTTATTTGTTAATAAAGTCGAAGTCGAGTTGACTTGTCATATGATGACGTCATCACATTGACACCGGAGGAACAACACAGACACACAGCTGTTCAACAATGAGCAACTTGTACAAACATTCACTGTAACATTAACAATGCACAGTAAAGAGTAGAATAAAAAACTGGAAAGACACAAGCATCAGCAGTCCTTCTCAGACATTTAACCAAAATAAAACATAGGTTAACACCTTGACTTTTCTTTTAAATTTAACTGAACAACATAAAGTGGGAAAAAGTTCAGACAGCGGCAGAAAAGACGCACAGCATGTTAGAGAAAAGAGCACATTGTCTGAATGAAATAAATGAACACAATAATCCAAACATACTAGCTGTTCAAATCATTATTCAATATTGGTGGTGCTTACATGGTTCACAGAACATTACTGAGACCAGAATTTTTCTAGATCACAGTCAGTTTAGTAATCCTACTCTGAGTTGTCTTCTTCCCTCAGTCTTGGCCTTGCGCTGGTGATGCGCGGGTCGTTTTTTTTTTTTTTTAAGCCACTTTGTGGAAATTTTTGACCCGCCCTGCAAATAAAGTGACATTTTTAGGACCCGCACCAACCTGAGCCAGGTCCACTGATCCGTACATCACTACCTTGCGCTCCATGTTTTCATGCAGAAAGATGAGTATCGACATGTGCTGAATGAAGGCGAGTGATAAAAGGGAGAATAACACATGACTTATCGACTCCTCCAAAGTAACATCGACTTGTGCCACAGACGTCGACAAACCAACTTTTCAGTTAATGCCCCAAGGGACAACCCTGTCTAGCCCCACGCTGCAGAGGGAAATATGATGAATAAGTGTCATTAATCCTAACTGAAGCCAGATGGGAAGTGTACAACAGTTTTACCCAAGAAACAAAAGCATTTCCAAAACCAAACCGCTTCAGAACATAAAACAAAAAACTCCACTCCACACGATCAAAGGCTTTCTCAGCATCCAAAGATAAAAGCACCTCTGGACACTGAGATGAAAATGATGTGTAAAGGATATTAAATGCATGTCTGATATTAAAAAACAACTGCCTATTTTTAATGAATCCAGTTTGGTCAGTTGATACTGTGGAGGGCTAAACAGATTCAAGACAGAGAGCCAGCACTTCAGCCAATATCTTAACGTCAACATTAAGGAGACTTCTTGGATGGTAAGAGGAACAATTACGGGGATCCTTGCCCTTTTTCAGAAGTAGGGATATTGATGGCTGGTGTAGAGTTGGGGGCAGGGATTGGGCTTTTAAACTATCATTGAATACATCTTTGAGCAAAGAACTTAATTTTGCTGCAAACTTTTTCTAAAATTCTGTAGAAAAGCCATCTGAGCCTGGACATTTCCCACTCTGCATGCATGTGACAGCTTTATTAATTTCATTTAGGGAGATAGGGCTATCTAGAGATTGTCTTACATTCTCATCCACTGTAAAACGTATCCATTAGTTTCAGATCAGAAGGGTGTTCAGATGTATATAAATTAGAATAAAAATCCTTGAACTCCTTATTGATATCTAAAAGATCTGTTAATAATCCCATCTCAGATTCAATTTGCTCAATTACATGTGTAGTGGATGTCTGTCTTAGACTGTAAGCAAAAGCTCTGCTTGGTTTCTCCCTGTATTCATATGACATATGTCTATTTTTTAACAAAGCCCGTTCTGCCTGTCCAGTTGAAAGCATGTCAAATTCAATCAGATGCATCATTTGCTGTTTATATAGCTCAGGGGTTGGGGAAGAAGCATTGGCTTTATCTACTCCAGAGATGAGTTGTGAAAGTTCTGTTTGCCTGGCCATTCGCGCTTTATGGACTGATGCGTTGTAGGAAATTATCTGCCCCCTCAGGTAAGCTTTGAGAGCCTCCCAAAGCAGGGAAGGGGAGGTGTCTTTGTTTACATTAGTTTCTAAATATAAATCTATATGAACATTAACAAAGGCGATAAAAGATTCATCTGACAGAAGACGTGGATTGAGTCTCCATCTAAATCTGCCAGGTCTATGGTTGGGGAAGGTTAAAACCAGCGTAACAGGGGCATGATCAGATATTACTATACTATTGTAAACACATTCTTTTACCAAGGAGAGTAGGGACTTATGTAAAATGAAATAATCTATGTGTGAATAGGTGTGATGAATAGGTGAAAAAAAAGAATATTCCCTCTTAGTAGGATACAGGAATCTCCACAGGTCAGACATCTCACAGGACTGTAGGAAACTCTCTATGCATTCAGCTGTTTTTGAGTTACTAATTGGGCAATTTGAAGATCTATCGAAAATGGGATTAATTACACAATTACAATCCCCAGCTAGAATAAGATGGTGAGTATCCAAATATGGTATGGTTAACAAGAAACTGTTCATGAACTTAAAATCATCCCGATTTGGAGCATATACACAGGCTAATATCACAGGCAAACTATAGAGTTTACCCACTACAATAACAAAACGTCCATCAGAATCTGATATGGTTTCAGATGCTGCAAATGATACTGACTTGTTAATCAAAATTCCAGCTCCCCTTGCCCTACTCTGAAAAGTTGAGTGGAGCACATGTCCAACCCAACCTCTCTTTAGACTGTTATGGTCTGATCTGCGCATGTGTGTCTCAGAAAAGCTATCTCCGTTTTTAAGACATTAAGATGAGCAAGGGCCATGGTGAATTTAATAGGATGATTCGGGCCTTCACATTCCAATTGGTAAACTTAACTGACTGCCCAGTCCTTCCAGAAGGGATGTTTAAATTAGCCATAATCTATAATAATGATAATATTGAACAGACACATCTGAATTGTCACAGATTAATTCTGAGACTCTGGCAGATGTTATGTCGAAACAAAGTGCAATTACAGGTGGACAAAATGAAAAGAAAGAAGACCAACAAAATTATAAAAGGAAAAAACTACAAAAACTACACTTACCCCCCACCCCCCAGCACTATCCCAAAAGTGCATGATCCCAAGAGTAAAGCACCCCAGATCATTAACTTGGGTCTCAAACAAAAGTATACACAGTGCAAAATACCATATACAATTTATTAATCAAATGAAGTACACTTAGTTGTAGACATATGGTAGCAGACAGCTGCTTTAAATTGGTAGACATAAGCATGCAATAACCAAGTTTAATATTAGGCTACTAAACATACTGCATTGTCCAGCAGCAGCCAACTGTATGAGATAAATTTTTTACACAATCAACCAAGTAGTAGCCCAATATGAAATAAGGTATGCAATTTATAATAATAATAATAATCATAATAATAATAATAATAATAAATCTGATAGTAATAGCAAATGAAAGCAGCCTCAGGAAAATCAACTCAGACATAGCACAATAGGTTAGGGAACCATGTAAGGGAAAACAAAATTAAAGGCACACTGAAAAGTGCCTCTACCAACTGGATATAATAATATTAAGAGTAATGATAACAATAATATTAATAATAAAAAGTTTCTGTAGGCTCATAAAAACCGAGAGAGAAAAAAGTTAAAGATGCCTCCATTATCCTAGAACACACATTATAACACTATTTCACTTTTAGCAGGCAATAGACCTGGTTAATTCCAAACAAGTAGAAACATTCTCACAGAAATAAACCTGGAGAGTTCAGTCACTTGGAGACAGTGTCCAAGTACATACTTAATCAGATGGAGGTAAAATTGTCTCCTTTATACAGGAGATTGCCAGGTCGGTAGTGATAAAGAACTTTTCCTCACCTTTGACCGCCATACTAAAGGTAGCTGGAGACTGAACTTTACGTCCTTGATATTTCTAAGGAGCTGCTTCGCTTCTGTAAAAGCCGCTCACTTCTTTGCCACCTCTGGAGCAAAATCCGGAAAGATATGCACGTTTCCCCTTGTAGAACAGGTGCTTCTTCTGACTGAAAAGGCGGAGGATACAATCCTTCACATCTCCATGATGAACGCAGATTATGAGCAGTCAGGGCTTCTCCCCTGCTTGAGGTTTCGTTGCTCGCGAATGATGGCCACGGTCCAGACAGGGAGTCTCCTCCACGTCGAATGTTTCTGTTTGTGCTGCTTCCTGTCATGGACTTGGGGATCACACTAAATAGTCACTTTAGAACCAATTTAGTTTAGTCTTTTAATGATGTACACATATTTCCTGTATTTTCTTGTTATATGTGAAGAAAAGAAAATGAGAAATACATATGTATGCTCCTTTCAACACTGTTAAAGGTGACCGAACAGTTTTGCACATGACTATACATTATTACCAGTTGATACTCTCAAGCAGTGTTTCCCAACCAGTGCGCCGCAGCACATAAATACGTTGTGGAAGATTATCCAAGTGTGTCCGGTGGCTGCTGTCAAAGAGTTCTCCATTCTCGAATACAAAGCTATTCAGTTCTGTTCCCTTTCTCCACAACCTCTCTATGTGAGGTGAGCTTTTCAAGAATGATATAAAGACTAAAAGAGAGACTCAAAGCGGTTGAGGAAGATTCATGTGTGTCTTTCTTCAATTCCTGCAAGAATGTCAGCTTTGTGTTCAACTAAACAGGCCCAGGTTTCACATTGAGAAAGTAAATTGAGACTAGATTTGCATTATATTTCAATAAATATACTTTTTGTTACATTTTCGTTTGATGGTATGCCTTGTGATTTTTCTAATGTAAAATATGTGCCGTGGCTCAGAAAGGTTGAGAAACACTGCACTAAAGGAGTACATTAAAAATTATATTTTTCTGTAATAAAAATTTTACTTTCAGCATCTTGTCTTCCTCTGTTTTTTAAGTCACAGAAAATAAAGGAACAATGTGTGTGGTAATTGGGGCCAAGAATACCCTGCTGTCTGACGCAGTCTCTTTGTGTCCACTAGGTGGAGATGAGGCAGGCTTTCCAGGAGGCCGGCTGTGTCTTCTGTGTCATTGTACCATACAACCCATCTGCCAGCACTGTGGGCGGACAACAATAACCTCATATTCCACTACAACTCAGATGGGATACTCATGGCTAACACTTGGCTATCGTTCTTGTATCATTGCATATGATTCATTATTATACTGACTGTAATAATCATGAGCATTTGCAGAATATAAAAGCCATAATTTTTCAAGTAGTCAGGACTCCAATCTGTGCCTTCACTCTTTAATGATAGTAAATGTAGAGCTTTATCAGAACAGCCCAAATAATGTCTGAGAAAATGTCTTGTTGTAGTGCACTATAAGAGATTTAAGACTCTACTGTGTATTTAGGGCTTAATAAATAGATGCCCTTGTGTCAAATGTAATTTACTGCAATGTAAAAATGATTTAGATATTTTTATATTAATATGATACATTCCATAGACTTAAGTTAGAGCACATTTTGAGACACTTCATCTGATTAAGAGACTAAAGGCGAAGACACACCAACCCAATTTACGGCAATCCGATGTCATTGGGCAGTCTGGCAAGCTCGGTGACATGAGTCTGGTTGGTGTGTTCCATGCAATCGGCCCTCATTAGTGCCGTTGCCAGTCTTTTTGGCCGATTCAATATGTGTAATCGGCCACTACCTGTTTTTCAGTCAGACCAGTCTGATTGGTGGAGGGATAGCCCTTGACTAGTGAATCAGTGAATGAGCAGTTTACATGTGAATACAGCTATGCCAAGGGACTTCACACTATTATTGTCTCCTATAGTAGGCCATTAACTGCTTGTATTGTATCTGAATGAATGCCAGTCAGTGTTGCCTATGGACTACATTCATTACATGAAGTTAGCATTGTTAGCATAGCGCAGTTTCTCCTCAGTTTTCGCCTATAAGAGCTTTTTTTTCCACAAGAAGCCAGAGAGCTGACAACAGTAGTATCTTCTTACTACTAGCCTGGGCTTCATTCAAGGAGTACAACAACCCTTCTGGACTACTCAAAATTCTCTGCTGACAACAATGGCTGATGACAGTGAGCTCTGTTTTGGTCTAGAGAGATGTTCCGTCATTTCCGGTTTTACGTCTTGTGCAAGCGCAGAAAGTACACTCATGTCGGTAGTCGATTTGGTGTGTTCCTCACACTTTTTTGACCATGTCGGGCAGACGAGAGCCGACTGATAAGTCGGGCTACCTTTTCTGGTGACAATCGGCAGTCGGGTTGGTGTGTCTCCTCCTTAAGACATCTCTTGTAACTCATTTCATGTTTGTTATGCGAAAAAAAAAGTCTGCTATATGTCACTGTGTCTTAAGTAGTTTGTCTTTTCAATACACTTGGTCACACGTAGAGAACAATGAAACTTCATGAAAATCAGTAATTCCACAAGGGCTCTGTTTGGCGGGATTATGAAAATTAAGAATGTTTTTGAGACACTTTAGTTTCAGATGTCTTACTAACATCTTATGGCACCTGAAACAACAACAAAAAATCTACATCCAATAATTTTCTAATGACATGTTTCACCAAATAATTGAATTGCTTTTATGGTCAAGTGGAACTGTGTAAGATTTTACTATTTTGGTTATGCTTTGCTGTTTTTGTAGCATTTTTCTCTATAGTGTTCCCCTACAGTTTCAAGGTACATGTTCACTGTCGTAAAATCCACACTTAATCCTCCCCTCCAACCGTGTGCATTTGTTTTCAATGAAGCCGGTGACGAGAAGGGAAAAAATAGTGATCAATCAATCTGACATTTATTTTCACGTCATGGAGGAGGTCGCGGAACTGGAGCTGCTCTTAAGCTGTGCAGCTAACGCTAGCAGCTTGGTGCTAGCAGCTACAGATGGAGCCTCAGACCACCGATCTCTACACTCACAGCCAGTGTGTCATTATGACCTGTCTGCCTGGATGGCCAGGGAACGCATGGACAGGAACCCCCTGGCCATCCAGGCAGACGGGTCAATCTGCTGCCGCTAGCACTAAGCTCCTAACATTCGCCGCACAGCTTAAGAGCCACCAGGCTAACAAACAACTAAACGAACATACACCTAAGTGACACAAACTACCATGATTACTTATCAGTATGCAAACATCTCCGTTAGCTTGCAAGCATCCAGGCATTGTTCATAAAGAGTTCATAAATGAGTAAACATCGCTACAACCAATAGCAATAATCGAGAACGCATAAATCCACTGAAATACAAAGAGTATAAATAATTTATCTCAGCAATATTTACAAGTGCAGCAACACCGCCAAGTCTGCGTCCGTTGTGATGCTTCTTTTTCTTTCAGCTCTCTCCATTTAGCAAAAACTGGACCAAGGCATACTCTTGTCTTGTTCCTGGTTTGGTCACTCACTGTTTTCTTCTTCCTAGCATCCTCTGACAATGGCCACCTCTTTCTTTTCTCTGCTGGCTCTGCAATGGTAAACTCCTGTCAAATGAAGGTGTGGCTGGCTTGTGTTTACAGCTAACCAGCCATACATGCTAGAGGTGTGTTTGTGTTGTAGTGCTGTAAAACTATGATGGTGGTGACATGTTTGGGCTCAGTGAGGTCCATTGAGACATGCCTTAATTAATAAAGGTATGTTAAAATTATAAGAGTGCCTTGGTTTTTGTATTTTTTTGTGCATTGACAGTCACCACCAACAACGTAACAATGGCCTGTAATGTAATAAATGTGCCATTTTTAAAATGAAATTTGCCAATAACGTAATAACTGGCCAATAGCATAATAAACATCCTGAACCGAAAACGTAATAACTTTAAGCAAATAACGTAATAATTTATTACATTATTGGCTGGTTATTACGTTATTGGCCAGGAAAACAAAAATTCTTTACAAATGTAATAACTGAGCCAATAACGTAGTAATATATTATTATCCCTGTATATAAGTTTCATTTATTAGATATAACTGATAAAATCTCTCTCTATCTCTCTCTCCTTCTGGTGAACAGTTCATTTTGTTGAAATTCTTGCAAATACCATGTACAATCTTATATATTTTGTGCAAGAGGATATAACATTAGAGTGTATTCAAAGTTAACTGACTATACCTAACTAACTGTTGGCTAGTTATTGGCATTATTTTCTATTACAGTTTGATAATATCAGGGGGTATAAACATTTTTAAAGAAAACTGTGTGTGTGTGTGTGTGTGCGTGTGCGTGTGTGTGTGTGTTTTAGCTGATGACTTCTGGTAAATTTTGTGGAACTGAATGGATAAATTGAATAGATCAAATGTGGGACAAACCCTTAAAAATGTTTATAACCCCTGATAGTATCAAACTGTAATAGTTAATGATGCTAATAACTAGCCAACAGTTAGCTAGGTATAGTCAGTTAACTCTGAATACACTCTAACAATGTTATATCTTCCTGCACTAAATATGTAAGATTGTACATGGTATATGCAAGAATTTCAACAAAATGAACTGTTCACCAAAGAAAACTGATCACTGATTACCTTTCAACATGTGTGCTAGAAAGGAAGTTTGGACAACTGAAGAAAGTCAATGTCACACCACTGCCATCTAGTGGTCAATTATGGGAAACAAAAAAAAAACCAAATCCTATAACGCCAAATGTATAATATTTGATACATGAGTTTTGAAGCCCTCTACATGATCAGTGTGATATTTTTTTCCCTGAAAAACCTGATGTATACAATTAGATACATGCAATACAATAATCCACCAGGGGGGAGGGATTTGTTCACCAGAGGCCTTTCCAGTGACACTACAAGATTGTCATTAATGAGGAAGGAGGCACAGGTGGTTTTTGAAGAACTTTGCCAATTTTGAAAAGGTTAAGGTCAGAAAACATTACATTTTTTTACTGAAACATCAATAGAGTTACTGAGTTGACGCAATGTGAAATTACTTAATAATTCATAATCTATGTTTTAGTAAAACCGTGTTGGAAAAAGGCGTACCAAATTTGATACAGCAGGTATAAAATGTCATGTAACTCTAAATCAGTCAATTGGAATTTTATTGCATTTCATGCATTATACATATCAAGCAACATAGAGTCTTTTTTATTTTTCAAGTAAACTATATAAATGTTTAAATTGCATAATTTGGTACATTTAGTGCAAAAAATTTAGATGTGGGTGCTTCTATGAAACTGGGTTTATTTTGGTATCTGGCACTTTTCCAGGTTTTTAGATCCAATAATATAAGGTAAATGTAGACATATTTCCCAGAGGATGTACCTAATGGTGACCTCAGAAAAAATGTAAAAAACATACTCTTGCTCTGAGTCATCCCAAAATTAATGAATTTTTAATAAATATCAGGACCCAAATTGGGACATGAAAAGCTTCCTAGGTGTTAAATTAGATCTGAAAACATGGCTGTAAATGCTCTTTTATACCGCTATAAAGACACTATGTTAAATGTGTTTTCCTAGTGGTTTTTCTAATCCAGACATGTAGGATTTTCATGAATCTCAGTCTCATTCCAGGTTTTGCGCGTAACCCATCATGTCCATTTGCATTACATGCAGAACCTGCTCATTTAAATCATGAGGGATTTTGCAACAGCGGTCATTTTTATGAAACACTCAGCCTTACATATTTACTTCGATTACCAAAATGTACATGTAAGAAAATAAAAAGATATTAAAAAAATAGTAGTGTCCTTTTCGTTTGTGTCCTTTATATCGGGTGACATGCAGATTTTTGCATGTAAGCATCAAATAAAAATGTGTTTTATCTGAAAAATAATTTATTTTATCTCAGCAAATATTTATTTTTAAAATAGACCCAAAGTGCTTCTAAACTTGCTTCGTAATATTAGTCTACATCTGGTTTGAATTTTTAGCCCCTCTGTCCTGCTTTTAGGTACCAGTTTCATAGAAGCACCCATATTCAACTTGCTGTATCATGATGATTGATGACTAGGTGTTGCCATGGTACCATTGCTGGTAACTTTCTTTTGCTTACTGATTTTCACAAAAAATTACCAATTTAGAGAAAAAATACACAATACCCTGTTTTTGTGTGTGCATGTATGTTTTTAGATAGCAAAAAATACAGTGTTGAAGAATTGAAAATGATTATGCTATGATTACCCCCTTGCCTGAAGAAGCTGCTGGAGCTGCCACTTCCCCCCACACCAAACATCCAACCCAAGCTCTTGTCTGCTATCAGCGACTAGGGCACCCAGGGCCTCTGCTGTCCCAGGACTTTTAGGCACAACCTGAGGCCCAGGGAGGGAGCGCTCTTCCCCAGCGCAATACCAACACTAACGTGTCACAGATTGAACAAAGAAAAAACAACTAGACAGTCCAATAAGATAAATTTAATCCAAATTCCTTGCAATCAGATAACTGGTCCCACTAAAACTAATCTGTAGCTTGTGGTGCTCAATGTCAGATCTTTATGTAACAAATCAAATTTTCAATTAATAATCTTTTTTGTGTCATAATCTTGATTTTATGTTTTTAACTGAGACATGGCTTGATAGCAAGACAGGTATAGCAGTTTTGATTGAATCCACCCCAACTAACTTTGCATCTATTTCAGAAATACAAGAAAACAAAAAAGGTGGAGGTGTATGTGCATTATTTAGAGATGATATAGCTACCCATAAGCTCTCATTTGGGGTGTTTTCAACTTTTGAGTATGTATCTTTCAAAATGGAGCTAAATTTATCTCCTTCCTTACTTTATGTAATCATATACAGGCCTCCCCAACAGTGTCAAAGTTTTATTGATGATTTTACTGAGATGCTTTCAGTTGTGTGCACAGAGTTTGACTGTATCATCATTACAGGTGATCTGAATGTACATGTGGAAAATGTGTGACAGAAATGCAAAAGAATTCTGTGCTGTCCTTGAAACCTTTGGTTTAATTCAGCATGTGAGTGAGCCCACCCACAGCAAAGGGCACACTCTGGACCTGCTCATTACTAAGGGGTAAATATTTCAAGTGTCAGTATGGTTGATGTTGCTTTATCTGATCATTTCTGTGTCTTCTTTGAACTGTCAGTAATTCCCAAACCAACGGCTGAACCTGCAGTTGTTCGGAAGACACACATTAATGACAGCACAGGCACGCTGTTTATGGAGATGATTAGGTTTGAAAACGCCTCATGTTCTAATGTTGACGATCTGTTGAACTCATATTCTTCTTGTGTTCTAAATATTCTGGACGCCATTGCTCCTGTTAAGGTTAAAATGGTTAGAAATAAGCAGAAGGTGCCATGGAGAAATGATGACTCGGTCAGGGCACAGAAGAGGGAGTGCCAGAGGGCCAAACGGAAAAGGCGCAAGTCTAAGCTTCAGGTTCAGTATGAGATCTACAAAGAACAATTGTGTGTTCAACCAGATTTTGAGTAGAACAAGGGAGAGGTATTTTTCAGAAATGATTGCAAAGTGCAGTAACAACTCTCGTGTCCTGTTTGCAACAGTTCATAGGTTAACAAACCCTCCTGCTCCATTGCCTTCAGAACTAGTTTCGACATCGAAGTGCAATGAGTTTGCAACATTCTTTAATGACAAGGTTCAGGGCATTAAACACTCAATTAATCCCACAACACAGCTACCACTGCAGCCTTCCAAACATCTAGAGCTGACACATTTCACACCTGTCACTGACAAAACCGTCCAAGAGACCATCTCCAGTCTGAGTTCAGCCACGTGTCCTTGACGAGTTGCCCACTAGATTTCTAAAATCTGTGCTGAGCAGTTTGTTACCCCAGTTCACTCACTTAGTTAATATTTCACTACAATCTGGAACATTTCCCAGGGCCTTGAAAACTGCTGTCATTAGGCCTCTCCTAAAGAAGAGTAGTCTTGATGCAACAGTACTGAACAACTATCGGCCCATATCAAATCTGCCGTTTTTAGGTAAAGTCCTTGAGAGAGTTGTTTACTAACAGCTCTCTGAGTTTCTTCTATTGAACAACTGCTTTGATGTTTTCCAGTCAGGTTTCAGGCCCCATCACAGCACTGAGACTGCTCTGATCAAAGTGACAAATGACATCCGTCTGAACACAGACACAGGTAAAGTAACAGTCTTAGTCCTGCTGGATCTGAGTGCTGCATTTGACACAGTCAATCATGTGATCCTGTTACAGAGGTTAGAGGATTGGGTAGGCATCTCTGGTCCTGCCCTGAAATGGTTCAAGTCCTACCTTGAGGACAGGAATTATTTTGTTCAAATCGGAAACTGTGTGTCAAACCAAATTGCAGTGACTTGTGGGGTCCCCCAGGGGTCCATCCTGGGACCCCTCTTTTTCAATCTTTACATGTTGCCCCTGGGCCAGTTAATACGCAGTAATAACGTGTCCTACCATAACTATGCAGACGACACTCAGATTTACATCTCACTGACAGCAGGTGAACATGGGCCTGTGTACTCACTCTGTGATTGCCTCCAACAGATCACTGTGTGGATGTAAAACAAATTTCTCCAGCTAAACTCAGACAAGACTGAAGTTATTGTCTTTGGCCCACAAAACCCCAGAGAAAATGTCAGCAGTCATCTGGAATCTCTAACTCTAAAAGCTAAAAATCAGGTTAGAAATCTAGGGGTAATAATGGACTCAGACCTAAACTTTAACAACCACATTAAATCAGTTACATCATCAGCCTTTTACCATCTCAAAACATTGCCAGAATCAAAGGTTTACTGTCTAAACCAGACTTAGAGAGATTTATTCAAGCATTTATCTCTAGCAGGTTAGACTACTGTAATGGCCTTCTCACTGGCCTCTCTAAACGAGCTGTAAGACAGCTGCAGTACATCCAGAATACGGCTGCTCGGGTCCTGACTAGAACCAGGAAGTACAACCATATTAGTCCTGTGCTCAGATCTCTGCACTGGCTTCCTGTGGCTCAGAGAATAAACTTTAAAACAGCTCTGCTGGTCTATAAGTCTTTCCATGGTCTAGCACCAAAGTACATCTGTGACATGTTGGTCTCATATGAACCATCTCGGACCCTGGGAACCTCAGGGACTGGTCTTCTGCTGGTGCCCAGAGTCAGGACTAAACAGGTGAAGCTGCTTTTCAGTTCTATGCAGCTAAACTCTGGAACAGTCTTCCTGATGATGTGAGACAGACCTCTACTGTAACAATGTTTAAATCCAGGCTGAAAACAGCTCTATTCAGCTGTGCATATAACAACTGAAAGGGTGCTATCTGCACTCTTCTCTTTTACTTTGTTATAACTGATTATTATTTATGTTTTATTGATTATGTTTTAATTGTAATTGTGTGTTTTTAACCTGTCTCTTTTCCATTTTTGTAAAGCACTTTGAATTGCTCGATATGAATTGTGCTATACAAATAAATCTGCCTTGCCTTCCCTATGATTATAATGATAGGATTATAAGCTCGCATGTGTACAGTAAGAAATGCCGAGTGCATCTCTGTCTGAACAAGGAAAGGAACTGTTTTCAGTTCAGTTCACCACCATGTAAAATAAAAAGTTTGTGGACCTCAAAATTAGTAAAGATAACTGAAACATTATGTCTTCCAGACTTCCACCGTTCCAGTTCCACTGGTGGATTTGTCATTGCTGCATGATCGTAGCACTGGAAAATGTTCTTATGTACGTTTGGAATTACCAGTTTGTTAGATATGTTTATGTTAATATTATGTTTTTGTTTGTTCAAAAATAATAATAGTTGAGCACTGAGACCCAATGTATCAAATATTATACAAATGGAAACTCATACATGGAAATTAATATTTGAAAATTTTTTTTTTTCCTTTGGTTGTTCAGAAGGACCAATAAAGGCTCCATTTTCAAAGAATTGGAATTTTCTGTCAGTGATTTCATGGTTCAGACTTTACAGGGTTAACAGTGGGAAAAAAAATTACTATCTTCAAGAGTGAGTTATATGTCATTCAGGTCATACATATTTCATATCATACCAATGTTTATGTTTGCAAACGTGTGCTTTCACTTCATTTGGAGATAGCTTGAAAGGCTAAGGAGCAGCAGACAGGACTAGAGATCATTTTAACCATGAAGTTAAATAGAGAAATACATGGAGAGAGAGAGAGAGAGAGAGAGAGAGAGAGGGAGATTTTATCACAGTTACAATTGTGTTCAAAATAATAGCAGTCCAACATGACTAACTAGATCAAACACTGTTTTTGGTATAAATCATATTATTACATGGCAAATAATTTACCAGTAGGTGTAGTAGAGTCAGAGAAACCAAAAGACCCAACATTCATGATTATGCATGCTCCTGAGTCTGTGTAATTGAATAATTAAGTAAAAGGGGCATGTTCAAAATAATAGCAGTGTGGAGTTCAATCAGTGAGGTCATTCATTATGTGAAGAAACAGGTGTCATTCAGGTGGCCCTTATTTAAGGATGAAGCCAGCACATGTTGTACATGCAATTCTCTCTGAAAACCTGTGAAAGATGGACCGTGCCAGACATTGTTCAGAAGAACAGTGTGCTTTAATTAAAATGTTGAATGGAGAGGGGGAAAACATATAAAGAAGTGCAGAAAATGATAGGCTGCTCAGCTAAAATGATTCCCAATGCTTTAAAATGGAAAGCCAAACCAGAGAGACGTGGAAGAAAACGGAAGACTACCATTCGAATGGACTGAACAATAGCCAGAATGGCAAAGACTCAGCCAATGATCAGTTCCAGGGACATCAGAGATGGTCTGAAGTTACCTGTGAGTACTGTGACAATTAGAAGACGCTTGTGTGAGGTATCCTCTTCTTCATTAGTGAGGGAAGGCTGGAGCGGGAGGTCGACAGGCATATCAGGGCGGTGTCTGCAGTGATGCGGATGCTAAATCAGTCCGATGTGGTGAAGAGAGAGCTAAACCAAAAGGCAAAGCTCTTGATTTACCTTGATTTATCTGCATTCCCACTCTAACCTATGGTCATGAGCTCTGGGTAATGACTGAAAGAATGAGGTCATGAGTACAAGCAGCCAAAATAAGTTTCCTTTGCAGGGTGACCGAGCTCAGCCATAGAGATAGGGTGAGGAACTTGGACATCCAGGAGGGACTCAGAGTAGGAGCCACTGCTCCTCCACATCGAGAGGAGCCAATTGAGGTGGTTTGGGCATCTAGTGAGGATGCCTCCTGGATGCTTCCCTGGTGAGGTGTTTTGGGCATGTCCATCTGGTAGGAGACCTCGGGGCCGACCCAGAACATGCTGTAGGCATTATATCTCTCGGCTGGCCAGGGAAGGCCTCCAGTTTCCCCTGGAAGAGCTGGTGGAAGTGGCTGGGGAGAGGGCTGTCTGGGTTTCTTGGCTGAGGCTGCGGCCCCTGCGACTCGGGCCCGGATAAGCGGATGAAGATGGACTGACGGACGGACGGGAAGCTATCCTTAACAAATGCTCTTCTGATCTAATGCTTTTGTTGACTGAAGAATCTAACAAAAATAGAGAAGCTTTACAGAAAGATATTTCTGAACTGAGAAAGACAATAGAAGAGTCATGTTAATGTAAAGAGTGACCATCTTGAAGAGAAATTAAAAGCTGATAAGAAGAAATGTACATAGAACCACAAACAATATAAAATCAAGAAGTTCCAGAGGGATGAAACTGATTATAACAAGGAAAAAGTATAATATTGAAAACAGAGGACACATGAATATATAGAAGCTGGTCCACAAGCAAGAATGAGGCTCATTCAACTTCCCAAGCAGTGAGGATAAAAATTATGCCAATGTGTCGGCTGCAGCATCCTCACAGGATTTTTAGCCCTCCAAGACTGTCCACATCCCCTAAGAAAACCTATGAGAGGAAGGGGACGCACAATGGGACGGGAGAGAGGAAAAGGAGGACATGATAGGGGAGGAAGAAACCCAGGAACAAACACCCGTAACGGAAGCAGACACATGCAGTGATCAAAATCTCCAAGAAACCTTTATCAGATGAGAGCATCCAGCTTCTATCCAAAGGATTATCGCTTGCACCTACCTACTCTGGAAAGGAATTATCTATCTATCTATCTATCTATCTATCTATCTATCTATCTATCTATCTATCTATCTATCTATCTATCTATCTATCTGTCTGTCTGTCTGTCTGTCTGTCTGTCTGTCTGTCTGTCTGTCTGTCTGTCTGTCTGTCTGTCTGTCTGTCTCTCTCTCTCTCTCTCACTCTCTCTAGCATCCAAGAATGGCATCATTCTATATGCTGCCAATAATACATGTCTTGACAATCCACCTGGTAGACCAGTTATTTCAGCCAATGATAGCCTCACAGAACCCATCTCTAAGTATGCTGATCATTTTATTCAATCGTATTTACCTGCTCTTCTTGCATATATCCAGGATACCACTAATGTCCTCTCCAAAATCAAGCAATTGAAAAACATAGGCTCTGAGTCTTTTTTAGTTCCTTATGGATGTAGAATAACTCTACACAAACATAGAACACAAAGATCATTTGGCAGCTCTGAGTTTCTAACTGGTTAACCGTCCATCTACTGAAATGCCACCCAGTGAGTTTTTAATTTGAGTGAGTTTCACTGTACCGGCCATGTGTACTTAGACTTGCATGGCTTAATCTTTGAGACAAGCATATGCTACTGGCAGGATCAACCAGGTAGCCCCGTCAGCGCTAGACAATCTGAGGTTCTTAAACTGAACGTAGCCTCGGTGTGTAAACTTGCTAGGTCGATGGCTGACACCGTAGTATTCTCTGGACCCCTGCCCAATTTGGTCAATGATGAGATGTATTCTAGGTTCTCATCATTTAACCGCTGGTTGTCTAGATGGTGCCCAGAAAACGACATTGTTTTTATTGACAATTGGCGTGCGCTCTGGGGAAAGCCCACATCCCACTTGGGAGGGTGCCTGTCTTTTAGCTCGCAATCTGGCCGCTAACCTTAGTCTTCCAAAGTGACACTTCAGAGTGGGGGCCCGGGAGCAGAGTTGTAGTGTAAAACACTTCTCTGTTAATCACTCACTTCCTCCCGAGCTGTCACACATCCAGTGTTTAGGAAAGAAGATAGACTGTGACTGTTCCTCATGCAGTAGAGACTCAAAAACCTAACCCTATAGAGACTTTAGGAGTGAGACCAAATAATTTAATACAAATAGTTCCGGATTGCAGTCAAATTAAAAGTCAAATTAAAAGGACATCTAATAAACATATTAAATGTGGATTACTAAACATTAGGTCTATTTCATCCAAATCTCTGTTATTAAATGACTTAATTGGTGACCATAAAATTGATATTTTGGCTCTGACAGAAACCTGGCTTCAGCAAAATGAATATGTGAGACTAAATGAATCCACGCCACCAAGTCATGTGAACTTTCACACAGCTAGAAGCACTGGTCGAGGTGGAGGAGTGGCAGTAATTTCACACTCTAGTTTAGGTCTGAACCCTAAAACTAATCACACTTATCAATCCTTTGAAAGTTTATTTCTGTCAATTACTGATCCCAATTGGAAAAACAAAAGAACAGTTCTATTTGTAGTGGTCTATCGCCCTCCTGGTCCTTACTCACAGTTTTTATCAGAATTCTCTGACTTTTTATCCACTGTAGTGTTAAACTGGGATAGGATTTTAATAGTTGGGGACTTTAACATTCATGTTGATAATGACAATGACTCTTTTAGTGGAGCTTTTAGTGGCCTACTAGATGGGATTGGCTTTGTTCAAAATGTAAATAAACCAACTCACCGTCACAAGCACACCCTGGATCTGATCTTAACATATGGTATTGAGATTAGTGACCTTGTTGTCCTCCCCCATAACCCCTTACTCTCAGACCACTTTTTAATTACCTTTCAGTTTGTGCTTGAGGATAAGTCTACACCTGTGATTAAAGCTCAGATGAAAAGGACATTATGTGATCGTTCTGTCTCAAGGTATAAAGAGATAATTCAGCCAATATTTCCTTCCCTGTTGTCTGATTATGTAGAGAACATGTCTAGTCCTGCGGCATGTGATGAGTTTGTCGATAGTGCCATGCTCACACTACAGACTGCTCTGGATGTAGTTGCCCCCCTCAAGCCGAGGATTGTTAAGCCAAGGCCAGCTTCTCTTTGGTATAATGCCGAAACACATTCCTTTAAACAAGCAGCACGTAAATTAGAGAGGCTATGGCGCCGTTCCAGCTCAGAGCATTCTTTTAGTGCCTGGAAAAACAGCTTATTGGCCTATAAGCAGGCCCTGCATAAGGCTAAAACTAGATACTACTCATCCTTAATCGAGAAAAACAAGAATAACCCTAGATTCCTGTTCAGCACTGTAGCCAGGCTGACAAACTGTCACAGCTCAGTAGAACCCTCTATCCCACTTACTCTCAGCTGTGATGACTTCCTACAATTCTTTAACGATAAAATCTCAACTATTAGGAACAAAATAGATGAACTACCTCCAAATATCTGACAAAGCACAGGCTGCTACCCTAGAATCTCTTCTAAACCCTCCTACAATGTTAGATAATTTCACTACTGTAGATGGAGCTGATGTAGCATCTATCATTATGTCCTCCAAACCATCGACCTGCCTCTTAGACCCAATCCCAACCAAACTTTTCAAAGAGACTCTGCCCCTAACTATTGACACAATTCTAACTATAATTAATACCTCACTAGTTACTGGCTACGTGCCACAATCTTTTAAATTTGCAGTTATTAAACCACTTCTGAAAAAACCTACTCTAGATCCCGACATCCTGGTCAATTACAGACCTATATCTAATTTACCCTTCCTCTCAAAAGTTCTTGAAAGAGTGGTAGTTAAACAGCTGTTTCAGCATTTACAGGACAATAGTTTAT
This sequence comes from Sphaeramia orbicularis, assembly GCF_902148855.1. Lineage (NCBI taxonomy): Eukaryota > Metazoa > Chordata > Actinopteri > Kurtiformes > Apogonidae > Sphaeramia > Sphaeramia orbicularis. Next base: position 5,497,971 of record NC_043969.1, on the reverse strand, counting down.
TTGAACACTTCCAGTCTGGCTTTCGTGCTCATCATAGCACTGAAACTGCGTTAGTCAAAGTAACTAATGACTTGTTATTAGCTGCTGACGATGGTTTGATCTCCATCCTGGTCTTATTGGACCTGAGTGCAGCTTTTGACACTATCAACCACAGTATCTTACTGCAGAGATTAGAATGGGACATAGGCATCAGAGGAGCAGCCCTCTGCTGGTTTAAATCCTATTTATCTAATAGGTACCAGTTTGTTAATGTAAACCAACAATCATCAACATATTCCAGAGTTAGTTGCGGCGTGCCACAAGGGTCGGTCCTCGGGCCCATTTTGTTTACACTATACATGCTGCCTTTAGGCAACATTATTAGAAAACATGGCATTAATTTTCACTGTTACGCAGACGATACACAACTGTATTTATCGATTAAACCTGATCAGACCAGACAAGTAGATAAACTAAGTTCCTGTGTCCGTGACATTAAAACCTGGATGAGCGCTAATTATCTTTTACTTAACCCTGAAAAAACAGAGGTCATTATAATAGGCCCTAAAAATGTGAGAGACTCCCTAACTGACCAGATAGTCACTCTGGACAATGTGGGTGTAGCCTCCAGCGCCACAGTTAGAAACCTAGGAGTTCTATTTGACCCAGATCTATCACTTAAACCACATATTAACCAAGCCTGCAGAACCGCCTTCTTCCACCTGCGCAACATAGCCAAAATTAGAAATATTCTATCTAAAAATGATGCAGAAAAATTAGTTCATGTGTTTGTTACATCTAGATTAGATTACTGCAACTCCCTTCTCGTAGCATGTCCTAAAAGCTCTCTAAAAAGTTTTCAACTGGTTCAGAACGCGGCAGCGAGACTACTAACAGGAACAAATAGAAGAGACCACATCACCCCTGTGCTCCAAGCCCTTCACTGGCTTCCAATCGAGTTTAGAATTAGATTCAAAATCCTCCTCCTCACATACAAGACCATTAATGGTATGGGCCCCTCCTATCTCAGAGATGCTCTGGTGCCGTACCATCCCAAAAGAACCCTTCGTTCTCAGAATGCTGGTCTACTGGTAGTTCCCAGGGTCTGTAAAAGTACAGTAGGAGCTAGAGCCTTTAGTTACCAAGCTCCTGTTTTATGGAATCAGCTTCCAGTTAACATTAAAGAGGCCGACACAGTCTCTACATTTAAGGTCAGACTAAAAACATTCCTATTTGAAAAAGCTTATGGTCAGGCTAGTTCAAACCAGACTGAACCCACAGTTCAGTCTAAGCTGCCCTAGGAGCAAGAATGCTGGGGGAAGTACAGGCACTGAGTCCTATCTCCTGTTTCTGGTTCTACGTACCATTCTGGTCTGCACTTATATTTTTAATATTTAGCCAACTTAGTTTGTGCAGTACTATTCACCTGGTGTCCCCTTTTCCCACTCCCCTCCGGGGGAGTGGCTACTTTTTCAGTTGTAACCGCTTGGGAGCCAATGATGACAGGATCTGCGCTGACCCATCTGTGTCCTGCCCTGTCCTGTGTCCTGACCCCCTCCCCCACCTGTCCTGGATGGACATCCTCGGCCTCACCACTGTGGATGGGCCTCCTCGCTCCTGCCTGTCTCATCCAGCGGGATAGACCCCCCATGTGTCCACCCTACTGCATCATTGCAGACTAGAACTACATCTGCAAATGGACGTCCATCAGTCCTGGTGCATCTATAGCCTGTCTGTCCATGGGAGTGGATCTCTCCTTCACTGTGGTTCTCCCCGAGGTTTCTCCCTTTTCCCACTGGGTTTTGAGTTTTTCCTTGCCGAGAAGGAGGGTCTAAGGACGGGGGATGCCCTGGACACTACTCATTTCTTGCTGTTTATTTGACTGTTGTTTACTCCAACTGCCTCTGTAAAGCCCTTTGAGATAACCTTGTTGTGATATTGGGCTATACAAATAAAGTTGAATTGAATTGAATTGAATTGAATTAATTGCACTCACAAACTGGACATTGAAGAATAATATTTTTGTATTTGAGGATAAAGTTTTCCAACAGGTGAAGGGGTGTGCGATGGGTGCTTATAGCCCATCCTATGCAGGCTTATACCTGGGCAAATGGAAGAGCATTTTAACTTCAACACTGAAATTACCAGGTTCCGCAAATATATTATTTGGTGGGGACGGTATATTGATAATGTTTGTTTAGATCAGAGACTGAACGAGGTGACCCTCGCGGGGTGGCATGCCACCCTCTACCCAATCGAGGTCGGCGCTCGGGGTTTTCCCGCCACATCTATGCGCAGTTTTCTGCAGAAGATTGGGCTTAATCCCAAGCAACTGCAGAAGGCCATCAGGGAGATAGCCACAGTAGCCGAAACCAGTTCTAGGTGGCTGTGGCTGTCAAGGGATCGTAGCTGGACCCCTTCTGCAGGTGAAGGCTAACTCAGCCTTTGCTGCCCCACTCAGGAGAGGTGTACAGGTTAAGGGGCGAAACACCTGTGACCCTGAGATACCTGCTGAGGATGCAGAAGGGGTCCCTTGGAACACCGCTACACACCGCCAGCTCGAACCACAACATCCTTAGTTGCTACTCCAGTCTTTGCTTGTAGCAAAGCACCTTCGGTGTTTACTTTATCCTATGAATGTCACCAATTTGCAAATTGTCTCATTCCCAATATTAGGCTTTTACTGGAGTATAGCCAAGAAAAAGTTAATTTTCTTGATACAACAATATACAAAGACAGTCTAGGCAATTTGCATACTACTTTGTTTAGAAAGCCCACCGATTGAAATACTATTCTACTTGGCAAAAGCTACCATCCCAAGTGGCCTAATGACAAAATACAATTTGTTCTACTGCAAAGGGTCCGTGGAATCTGTGACCAGGGCAGTAACTTTGAGACCAAATCTGGGGAAATATTAGCCAGGTTCCAGGTTTGAGGGTACAACAAGAACACTCTGCAAAGAGCATACCATCGGGCCTCCCTTCTGGAAAGAAATGCATCAAAACCTATTAAGGAGTGTGTTGTTTTTAGTACGACGTATAGTTATGAGGCTAACAGAATAAAAGAAATCATTAAAAGGAACTGGGCATTATTGAAAATGATGACACTCTAAAACTAATTTTTTAGAGCCATCTCTCGTCAGCTTCATAAGATGCCCCACCCTCCAGTATAAACTAGTCCACAGCTACCAACCCCCTGTTTCCAAAAGGATATGGCTTGGATCCAGACCAATGGGCTCCTATAAGTGCAACAACTGTAACCATTCTGACAATATTTGTTAAACTAGAACATTTTTGGACTATCATTCATACAAGAAGTACACCATAAAGCATTTCATCACCTGTAAAAAAAACTTTTATTGTTTACAGGCTGGTCTGCCACATTTGCAAAACATTTTACATCAGAATGACCAAAAGGTGCCTACAGGAAAGACTGGCGGAACATAATTACACTATCTGCACAAGTAACACCAACTATCCTATGGCCAGACACTTTTTGGATTTCCACAATAACAATCCAGCCAGCCTCCAAGCACATGGGATAGACCACATACCAGACACAATATGAAAAGGAAACAGGCTTAAAAAACTACAGTGACAGGAATCATTCTGGATTTACAAACTTCAAGCCAGTAAACACTCTGGATTAAATGAACACCTTGATTTCACTGTGTTTTTATGGAAGTTTATGCTTTTCTATAGATTATTCATTGTTTTTAAATTTTGTCATTTGGTATTGGAGTTAATATTACTATCTGGTGGTGTTTTTCAGTCACTTTCCACATAGGTTTACTTCCCACACTTCCTTTGACAGGTGGAGAAGCCCTATTGGTGGAATACTTGTATATACTCTTACATGGTACATTTGAATCTTGTTTGTCCCCCTGATGAAGGCCAGCAGGCTGAAACACATTGGGCTCAGTGAGGTCCATTGAGACATGCCAAAATTAATAAAGGTATTTTAAAATTATAAGAGAGTGCCTTGGTTTTTGTATTTTTTTGTGCAAACTGTGATGTTTCTCACAAGAGACAAGTTCCAGGCCACTGGGACGGTGCAGAGAAGTTGCAAGTGGCATATTTGACCCTAGAGACCCTAGTGGGAAGGGGGAGGGCTTCCATTCTCCCCCTCACAAGACATTTAACATTCACACTTCCATTACTTTTAAGCTGTTTAATTAAGGAAAAAAAAACATCTTGCACAGTTCTTCTGCAAAGATAGTTGATGATTGAGTTGACCTTGTATGGTAGCAGCAGTGAAACTAAGTTGATTAAAATTGACTGTTACAAAAAAATCCACATTTGATCATTCAATTATTGTCATGCCTGCAGCCAGACGTTAGTCTGGTCTGGTCTGTCTTTTATGTTTGTTTGTCACTTCCTGTTTTATTTTGTTAAGTTTCCCCTCATGTGTCTTGTCTGTCGTCTTTACTTCCTGTTCCCTGATCGTTCTTACCTTTCACCTGATTACCTGTCTCCGCCCTGATTTGCTCCACCTGTGTCTAGTTGTCTTCCCTCCCTTTTGTGTATTTAAACCCTGTCTCTTCCCCCTGTCAGTCGCCAGTTTGTTACTCTTGCGGTACTTACCAGCGTTCTGATCTTGTCTGTCTGTTTTGGATTCCTGTTTTGACCCGTTTTTGCTTACCCGGTTTTTGCCTACTGCCTGCTCCCTGTCGGTTTTTCTGCCTCATCTGATTCCTGGTTCTGATCGCCTTGCCTGACTTTTGGTACGTGAGTTTTTGCCTTTCCCTTATGTCCTGTCGCCTGATTAATAGCTTACCTGTGTATGACCTGTTTCCGTCCCTGACCTCCCTTTGCTTTTCCCCAGTCGGGAAAAAGACCCCGCTAACCACACGGGGAGACGGGTTGCCGTTCTCGGTCCGGAGGACTGATTCGAAGAGGAAATTACCACCCATTATCCTCAAGATTTTGTCATTTATATTTTTCTTACATCTGTGTGTGACTAATAAATCTTTTGAACTTTACATTTTGACTCTGAGTTCTGCATTTGGATTCTGTGCCTGTACTAGCGCCATAACAATTATCAGTTCAAACACCATTACAAATTAATGCTACTGCCCGAATAGAATAGAATTGCCTTTATTGTCATTTGACAGTACAAAGTACATCAAACGAAATTGAGTTCGATGATTAGGGACATTGTGTCGCTGCTCCTACTAGAGCACTGCCACAAACCCTTTTCTTCGAAAAAAGAATTACAGTGGAGATAATGCAAGCACATACATCACATACATAAGACATTATAAACACAGTACACGTGGTCACGTGATGGAACTTTTTCAATGGATTTGGTTGTGGGAGGGGGACAAGAAGAGAAGAAGAATGTTGTGAGGCAGGTGGAGGGGTGTGTGTGTGTGTGTGTGTGTTGTTAAATGCTTGTATGTGGTGAGGGTGAGTCCTTCAAAGTCTGTTTGTGTATGAAAAATAAGAGACTCAGACTTCTGTCCTTTATCAGTTCATTCAGTCCTGAATCTTGGCCTTGGAAGGATGTTTTGACTGCAAAGGAACAGATTAGACCAGAGTGGCTCCAACTGCTTTACCGGCTCCCAGGAGAAACAGAATTAAATGGGGAAAAATGATTTGATTTATGCTTAATTTAGTTATAACTTAATTTTTATATAACTGGGCCTCAGCATTACTCATCACTTCAGAGCAGGTAGATCCTGCACAGTTCGTCTTTTTACCCCCAAATACATGCTCTGTTAAGTGGTTGAATTGTGCTTTAAGGTAAAAGTCTTAATGTCAAGATAATATAATCAAAACCTTCAACAAAATAAACAATTGTAATGCATTGTTTTTAAGATAAATTGAATGTCATTCCATCATATAAATGCTGAAATAATTTATACTGTAAATGTGATTTGTTTTTACTGTAAAAAGATGTAGACAATGAAATGGTTCAACAGAAACTGTATTAAATAAAAACATGAATATTGACTTTTCTTAATATTCAATTAGTGTTATTCTATTTGTTTAAAAAGAAAAATATATTCTAAGACTTATGAAATGTGTGTAAGGGATTGCAAATTTAAAAAGTGTTGGTATATTAACACATAACTGCATGGCTTGTCATTTAGATTTTTTTTTTTCTTTGTGTTTTACCAATAACAAATCAAATCAAATTGTATTTATATAGCGCCAAATCATAATAAAAGTTATCTCAGGACACTTTATGTATTGAGTTGGTCAAACCAAGACTCAAGTCAATTTAAAAGAAAACCTGTGAGGCAATAAAGCACAGAGACTCTGGGGAAGAAGTCAAGTCAGTAATATGTATTCACTGGGGCATAAAGAGAAGAGAAATTGAGGAGAGAAAAGGTCAGAGAGAAAAAGGAAAAGTTTTTAACCTACTCTTGAATATAGAGAGGGTGTCTGCCTCCCAGACACCCTAAGGCAGGGAGGTGGTTCCACAATTGTGGAGCTTGATAGCTGAAGGCTCTGGGCCCCGTCCTACTTTTGGAGATTCTTGGGACCACCTGTAAGCCTGCATGTTGAGAGTGTTGTGCTCTAGATGGATTGTATGGAACTAAAAGCTCTTTCAGATAAATGGGTGCCTGGCCATGAAGGGCTTTGTCAGTGAGGAGGAGTATTAAAGTCTATACTAGCTTTTACAGGGAGCCAGTGCAGAGAAGCCAACAAAGGAGAAATATGGTCTCTGATACTGGTTCTGGTCAGTACACGAGCAGCAGCATTCTGGATTAGCTGAAGGGTCTTTAAGGACTTTTTGGGAGAGCCTGAGAGAAGTGAGTTACAATAATCTAGTCTGGATGTAATAAATGCATGGACTAACTTTTCTGCACCGTTCTGTGTTAAAATATGCCTAATTTTAGCAACATTACGCAGATGAAAAAAGTAGTTCTAGAAATCTGTTTTATGTGAGAGTTAAACGATAGATCCTGATCGAAAATACCACCTACATTCCTCACAGTGGTTTTGGGATCCAGGGTAACACCGTCCATGGTGACTACTTCGCTGGACACTGCATCCCTAGCAGTTTTTGGGCCAAACACAATGACTTCAGTTTTGTTTGAGTTTAACGGCAGAAAGTTGTTGGTCATCCAATCTTTAATATCTTTAATGCACTCCTGTAGTTTGGTTAGCTGATTGGCTTCATCAGGTTTAATGGATAAATAAAATATAATTGGGTAACATCAGCATAGCAATGAAAGTTGATGGAAGGTTTTCTTATTAGGCTACCTAAAGGAAACATGTATAGGATAAACAGTACTGGTCAAAGAACCGAGCCTTGAGGTACTCCATAACTAACTGTAGTGCACTGAGAGGATTCATTATTAATGTTAACAAACTGAGAATGATCTGTTAGATAGGATTTGAACCACATTTATGCCGATCCTTTGATACCAGTTGATTGTTCCAATCGCAGAAGGATGTGATGGTCGACAGTATCAAAAGCCACACCAAGGTCTAATAAAACCAGTACAGAAACCAGACCCTTATCTGAACCATTAGAAGGTCATTGGTAACTTTGACCAGTGCCGTTTCTGTACTATGATGTCCCCTAAAACCTGAGTGGAAGTTCTCAAATAAACTGCTGGCTTGAAGGAAATCACATAACTGATTGGCTACTATATTCTCCAGAATCTTAGATATGAATGGAAGATTCAATATGGGTCTCTAATTAGCTAAAACTGCAGGGTTGAGGCTGGGTTTTTTAAGAAGAGGTTTGATTACAGGACCGTGGTACATAGCCTGTTGATAATGACAAGTAAATCAAATCAAGGAGGTGGCTGCTAAGTAAAGGTAAAGCATCTTTGATGAGCTTTGTTGGAACTGGGTCTAAGAGACAGGTAGACGATTTAGATGAAGAGACTATTAAAATTAGCTGACTGGTCTCTATGGGGCCTATTTATTAAGACACTTTGGGCCTGATTTAC